>NC_134266.1:265099280-265131780 GCF_031893055.1 Leptodactylus fuscus
CTGTATCTGGTTTTAACTAAAAGCTATAGGTGATACATTCCCTTTAAGAAAATAGTTGGCCATTTTTTACCTTGTCTTTTCAACTTCCCGGCACTTCTGACAATCTCATTCACTACGGCTGCTCCGCTCTGCGGGTCGAGCCCTCCAAACACCCAGGAGTCCCTGTGGCCCCCAAGGATGACATATCTGTCTAAGAAGGACATCGGCTTGGTTAATAATATCGCACCCAAAATAAGACCAGTCTGAGCAAAGCACAAGCTGCCATTGATGTAAGAAGGTAACCTGAAGCTGAAGAAGGTGAAACTCCCAGGACACAGTATTAAAGGGATTGTCAAGGTTAATAAACGTCTGACGGCATTCCAGAAACAGTGCCACATCTGACCATGGTCGTGTCTGGTACTGCAGATCAGTGAATGTGACTGAGATGCAATACCAGAAATGTCTGCTGTGGTTTCTGGAAGTAACCATGTTTTTCTGACCCTTGACAAACCCTTTAAGTGCTATCATAGGGGGCACAAGAAGAGAAAGGTTACGAGAAGGTCCATTACACTTGTTATGGGGACCTCTGTCGGTAGACTTGTGTAACTGATTATATGCCACGTAAAGTGGAGACCCCTACTGGTAGACTAGTGTAAGTGATTATATGCCACGTAAAGTGGAGACCCCTAATGGTAGACTGGCGTAACTGGTTATATACCACGTAAAGTGGAGACCCCTGCTGGTAGACTAGTGTAACTGATTATATGCCACGTAAAGTGGAGACCCCCTACTGGTAGACTAGTGTAACTGATTATATGCCACGTAATGTTGAGACCCCTGCTGGTAGACTAGTGTAAACAGTTATGTACTATAGAGTGGGAACATCTGCTGCAAGACTGGGATTAAATTTTTATATAGTGCCCTCTGCTGGTAGACTAGCGTAATGGGTTAGATAATACGTAATGTGGCCTCTGTACTGGTAGACTGGTGTAAATTCTTATATACCACATAAAGTGGGGCCCTCTGCTGGGCCCTATACTTACATACCATGTAAAACAGGGCCCTCTGCTGGTAAACATGGTTAGATAGCACACTTGTTGAGTCTCAGATAAGGGCGTACCATATAATACAAAGTTGTATATAAACATGTATCACAATATTCCACTGTCACCTGGCTCCACCGCCCCTTTAATGGTCCCTATGACATTATATACTCTTCTTATCTCATGGTTGGAGTGGACGTGCATCTTGACCTTCCTGGAAAAAAAAAACAAAAAAACATCATCACTTCCATAGCACCATTGAAAACCTACTTACAAAAATGAAGTTGTCACAACTCCGCCCCTTTGAACCATTAATCAAAAAAGTAGCATTCATTGTTATAACAGTCATGTATATTCAGCAGGTCAATGAGAAGACATAGCGAGAAACTTCTAAAAATAAAAAAAAACCTCATCACTTACAGGGTCGCTCGACTTCCAGAATAGCCCGGTCCGATGTTATACGACACATTCAGATTTCCTTTCCAAGTGCTGTCTGGGGCCGTAGCGCCCCCCATGTCACTGCAGAGTATAACACAGTCACTTAACATCACCTGAAAGGACTCTCGGGAGCAAGGATAGGCGGGAGGTTAGTTGGAGGGGACAACACCCTTGACTTGACTTGCTCTTAAACCTTAGTCAATTTTTTAACTATTTATATTTGCAAAAATGTTTGACTTTTAATGATCTAAAAATGAAAAAAGCATGTTGATAGGAAACCCCTTTAAGCTCCCCCTAGTGGTGACTGCAGGCAAGAATATTACACCGCCTAGAAACAGACCCCGACACTATAGGTGACCGCACTGGATCCCATAGACACAAGGACAGAGATACTATGTGACAAGATTCCATCTCATTGTATCAATAGTGATAGGGTTACTCACCGTAGTAACTTTGTAGCATCATTATAACCAATGGGATGAACTGGGATTTTCGGAAGTCCTACGCCGTCCTTTATATCTAACCTGTAGGTGTATTCTGTGAAAACATCGGCATCATTATGTCGGATTACACCTCGCAGTAACATCAGTATCGCCATATGGGATTGTTTGCCTAAAGATCCATTGGATGACCTCTCCATATTGGATACAGATGAGCATTGGCTGAACGTGACAATTTGGTGGGACCCATAGATCATGTATGCAGGTTGGTTAAGAGGGGTAACTATTGGCCAAATGAGCTCTACTGGAGCCACCAAGGGACAATTGGGCATACTTCAAGAAGAGTCCTCTATATCCTCCACCAACAAGAGCATAGAATGGACTATCTGCTAAGGAAAATCTATGATAGAGATAGAACTTATTAAGCAATAAGTTGACCAAGTGGACCACGTTGACAAGTTTGGATTGTACTTCTGGAGACTGGAAGCAATTGCAAAATAATGATGCCATCCCAATAAAAGGTCATCAATACCAGATCAGTATGGGTCTGACACCTGGGACCTCCACTGATCAGAATGGAGGAAGAAGAAGACAGCGCAACCTGTGGATAGTCGTTGAATGTAGTCACTACAGCTTAGTTCCCATTCAAGTAAATGGGAACTGATCTGCAGTACCTGATATGACCACTACTCAGAGAACGGAGCTGTCTGCTTCCTGCTCAATTCTGTATGGATCAGGTGGTGGGAATAGATCATTGAACTGATGTGGATGACCTGTCCTTAGTATAGGTCATCAATAATATACATCTGTAATGGTCCACAGGTTCTCAAGATGTTCTTCTGGGTAAAGTGTGAAGAAGTCAACTGGTGTATCAGGTCACTTCTTGGTTAGTAACTTCCAATGGACATGACCCAAAGCAAAAGTGATGGATTTATCCAATAATAAAAGACCCAACCTAAATGGAAGACCAGTTCATAGAATTTAGCATGTACCTTTTGCAGGATATCCTGGCGTTAGAGGGTCCCCAGCTCCATTAACATTCAGGACATTGCCACGTTGGACACCATTGCCCGGCAGGTTCCAACCATTGGGATAAGGCTCCACACCCGGAGCGCAGTAATCAGCCGGATCAGAATACAGGATAATCCCTTTGGCTCCTGCTTTTTCGGCATTCCGAACCTTGAAAACCAAGAACAGAAGTCACATTGTTTGCTATCCTGGTTACATATTCCAAACCATCCCTAGTTATACCTAGAGGTGTAACGTCAGGTTTCAGGGCCCCAGTGCAAAATCTGTAGAGGGGCCCCAGTCCTAACATATGCTTATACAAGGTCAATGGAACAACAGAGAATTGGGCATTCTGGGTCACTAATGGATTTGACTTAGGGCTAAACCGGGGAGTGGAATCCAAAAGATTGTTGGTTACAGGAAGAGCAGTGGAAGCAGTGACTACCAGTCACTGGACCCTGAAAGGTGCGAAAGGCCACATAAAACAAAACACTATTCTGAAGGACACAAGATAGGGAAGAGCCCTATTACAAATTGTGCAAAGGGGCCCCAGAGATTCAAGTTAAACCTCTGACCACAGTGGTGTGATTCTGGTGGTGGGACCTAGAACACCTCAACAGTACCCCAAAATATTTTAATTTGAAGATCAGTGTTCTGATCTTCTGGGGAGGTTAAAACTCAGGTGAGGGATCATGGGGACATTTTCTACCAAATATGCCTGTGTGGTATATACAAATATATTGTCCAATTATGGTATTTAGGCCAGGTTCACATCTGTGCCGGGCTCTCCATTGCTCGGGTTCTTAGTTACATTGTTAGTACGGTTAAAAAAAGACATATGTCCATCAAGTTCAACCGTGGCAGGGGAAAGGTCATGACAGCCTAGACGTTTCCATAAGCATCAATGCTATTTTGCCCAAAAAAGTAATCTAATTTTTTTTTTTGGAGCTGTCAGCTGTGAACAGTTCCTGGGGTAGGTTCTTCCACAGATTCACAGCTCTTACAGTAAAGAGCCAACTTCTGGAGTAGGCTATTCCACTGATTCACTGCCCTTACAATATAGAAACAGGTCCTGGGTAGGATACTCCACAGATTCACAACTCTTACAGTAAAGAACCAACTGCTGGGGTAGGCTTTTCCACTGATTCACTGCCCTTAAAATAGAGAAACAGGTCCTGGGTAGGATACTCCACAGGTTCACAGCTCTTACAGTAAAGAGCCAACTTATGGGTTAGGCTTTTCCACTGTTTCACTGCTCTTAGGGAGCATTCACACGGAGTAAAGTGGCACGCTATTTGGCTCGTTTGCGCCGCGTTTGCGCCACGTGTTTGACGGTGCGTGTTTGCGGTCGCGTTAACGCCGCGTTTACGCCGCTTTGCGGCGTTAACGCGACCGCAAACACGCACCGTCAAACACGTGGCGCAAACGCGGCGCAAACGAGCCAAATAGCATGCCACTTTACTCCGTGTGAATGCTCCCTAAGAGCTTTGCGCGGCGTAAACGCGGCGTTAACGCGACCGAAAACACGCACCGTCAAACACGTGGCGCAAACGCGGCGCAAACGAGCCAAATAGCGTGCCACTTTACTCAGTGTGAATGCTCCCTAAGAGCTTTGCGCGGCGTAAACGCGGCGTTAACGCGACCGCAAACACGCACCGTCAAACACGTGGCGCAAACGCGGCGCAAACGCGCCAAATAGCGTGCCACTTTACTCTGTGTGAATGCTCCCTTACAATATAGAAACAGGTCCTGGGTAGGTACTCCACAGATTCACTGTCCTTACAATATAGAACCAGCTCCTGGGTAGGATACGCCATAGATTCAAGGCTCTTACAGTAAAGAATCAACTCTTGGGTAGGCTACTCCACAGATTTACTATCCTTACAATATAGAACCAGCTCCTGGGTAGGATACTCCACAGATTCACTGTTCGTACAATATAGAACCAGCTCCTGGGTAGGCTACTCCACTGATTAACTGCCCTTACAATATAGAACCAGCTCCTGGATAGGATATTCCACTGATTAACTGCCCTTACAATATAGAACCAGCTCCTGGATAGGATATTCCACTGATTAACTGCCCTTACAATATAGAACCAGCTCCTGGGTAAGATATTCCACTGATTAACTGCCCTTACAATATAGAACCAGCTCCTGGGTAGGATACTCCACAGATTCACGGCTCTTACAGTAAAGAGCCAACTCCTGGGATAGGCTACTCCACAGATTTACTGTACTTACAATATAGAACCAGCTCCTGGGTAGGCTACTCCACTGATTAACTGCCCTTACAATATAGAACCAGCTCCTGGGTAGGATACTCCACTGATTAACTGCCCTTACAATATAGAACCAGCTCCTGGGTAGGATACTCCACAGATTCACATCTCTTACAGTAAAGAGCCAACTCCTGGGATAGGATACTCCACAGATTTACTGTACTTACAATGTAGAACCAGCTCCTGGGTAGGCTACTCCACTGATTAACTGCCCTTACAATATAGAACCAGCTCCTGGGTAGGATACTCCACTGATTAACTGCCCTTACAATATAGAACCAGCTCCTGGGTAGGATACTCCACAGATTCACATCTCTTACAGTAAAGAGCCAGCTCCTGGGATAGGATACTCCACAGATTTACTGTACTTACAATGTAGAACCAGCTCCTGGGTAGGCTACTCCACAGATTCACATCTCTTACAGTAAAGAGCCAACTCCTGGGATAGGATACTCCACAGATTCACTGTCCTTACAATACAGAACCAGCTCATGGGTAGGATGCTCCACAGATTCATGGCTCTTACAGTAAAGAGCCAACTCCTGGGGTAGGATACTTCACAGACTCACAGTCCTTACAATGAAGAAGCCTTGAAGACACAATGGGCGTCTGCCGTTTTCATATTCAAAGTGGTGAAAAGAAAAGTCTTTCATGTAAGACTTTTCTCTCCACGGATTTCTGACTTTTTTTGCGGCAGACGATGGAAAGCTCAGCACAGATGTGAACCTAACCTGAAGTAATGCTACGGTCTCTCACTTACCTTATTACCTCTAAAGATTTTTCCGTATCTTGCAATAGCAATCTTCCCCTGGACACTTATATTCAGAACCCGCTCAAGATAGAAGAAGTCCTCAGTCCGTGCATAATTGACATAAATAAGATCTCCCTGCAACATGAAACATCCAGAAGTCGGAAGGTTTGGGAGTAAGATCCGGCAGGATTACAATCCTACTACTCAGTAATGTACAGCTATAATACTCATGTATATTAT
Organism: Leptodactylus fuscus; assembly: GCF_031893055.1. Taxonomy (NCBI): domain Eukaryota; kingdom Metazoa; phylum Chordata; class Amphibia; order Anura; family Leptodactylidae; genus Leptodactylus; species Leptodactylus fuscus. Next base: position 265,105,461 of record NC_134266.1, read on the forward strand.
ACTGGTCAGCTAGTGGGTGCCTATACTGACATCCCATCTACTACAGTATGTACCTATAGGTGGCTGAGGTTATTCATGGAGTGGTGCCATCTAATGGCCGAGAATGAATGAACAGCAAAATAATTCAGTGAAATTATTTACTATTGGATAAGACAGTCAAATCATAAAAAATAAAAATAAAAAAATAAAATGTTTTTTCTTACTTCAGGTGTCCCATCTGCTGAGTATGCATTGTATGGCGGGACAATATCTGTAACGTTTTCATATTCTGGTGGAGCAGGCTCAAAAAAAGACGTTACTTCTACCTAGAAAAGAGCCGAATAAATGTCACAATAGCTCATTTATATACAACTGGTGCATGCTGGGTATGACTGAATACAGAGGTTATAACATTAAAGATATAATACACTACTATACTGGCCGGAAATTCTAACAAAAACATGAGGTCATTGTGTACATACATTACTTATCCTGTATTATACTCCAGAGCTGCGCTCACTATTCTGCTGGTACAGTCACTGTGTACATACATTACATTACTTATCCTGTATTATACTCCAGAGCTGCACTCACTATTCTGCTGGTACAGTCACTGTATACATACATTACATTACTTATCATGTACTGATCCTGAGTTACATCCTGTATTATACTCCAGAGCTGCGCTCGCTATTCTGCTGGTACAGTCACTGTGTACATACATTACATTACTTATCCTGTATTATACTCCAGAGCTGCGCTCACTATTCTGCTGGTGCAGTCACTCTGTACATACATTACATTACTTATCCTGTATTATACTCCAGAGCTGCACTCACTATTCTGCTGGTACAGTCACTGTGTACATACATTACATTACTTATCCTGTATTATACTCCAGAGCTGCGCTCACTATTCTGCTGGTACAGTCACTGTGTACATACATTACATTACTTATCCTGTATTATACTCCAGAGCTGCGCTCACTATTCTGCTGGTACAGTCACTGTATACATACATTACATTACTTATCCTGTATTATACCCCAGAGCTGCACTCACTATTCTGCTGGTGCAGTCACTGTGTACATACATTACTTATTCTGTATTATACTCCAGAGCTGCACTCACTATTCTGCTGGTACAGTCACTGTGTACATACATTACATTACTTATCCTGTATTATACTCCAGAGCTGCGCTCACTATTCTGCTGGTGCAGTCACTGTGTACATACATTACATTACTTATTCTGTATTATACTCCAGAGCTGCACTCACTATTCTGCTGGTACAGTCACTGTGTACATACATTACATTACTTATCCTGTATTATACTCCAGAGCTGCGCTCACTATTCTGCTGGTACAGTCACTGTGTACATACATTACATTACTTATCCTGTATTATACTCCAGAGCTGCACTCACTATTCTGCTGGTACAGTCACTGTATACATACATTACATTACTTATCCTGTATTATACTCCAGAGCTGCACTCACTATTCTGCTGGTGCAGTCACTGTGTACATACATTACTTATTCTGTATTATACTCCAGAGCTGCACTCACTATTCTGCTGGTACAGTCACTGTGTACATACATTACATTACTTATCCTGTATTATACTCCAGAGCTGCGCTCACTATTCTGCTGGTGCAGTCACTGTGTACATACATTACATTACTTATCCTGTACTGATCCTGAGTTACATCCTGTATTATACTCCAGAGCTGCGCTCACTATTCTGCTGGTACAGTCACTGTGTACATACATTACATTACTTATCCTGTATTATACTCCAGAGCTGCGCTCACTATTCTGCTGGTGCAGTCACTGTGTACATACATTACATTACTTATTCTGTATTATACTCCAGAGCTACGCTCACTATTCTGCTGGTACAGTCACTGTGTACATACATTACATTACTTATCCTGTATTATACTCCAGAGTTGTGCTCACTATTCTGCTGGTGCAGTCACTGTGTACATACATTACATTACTTATTCTGTATTATACTCCAGAGCTGTGCTCACTATTCTGCTGGTACAGTCACTGTGTACATACATTACATTACTTATCCTGTACTAATCCTGAGTTACATCCAGTATTATACTCCAGAGCTGCAGTCACTATTCTGCTGGTACAGTCACTGTGTACATACATTACATTACTTATCCTGTATTATACTCCAGAGCTGCGCTCACTATTCTGCTGGTACAGTCACTGTGTACATACATTACATTACTTATCCTGTAATAATCCTGAGTTACATCCTGTATTATACTCCAGAGCTGCGCTCACTATTCTGCTGGTGCAGTCACTGTGTACATACATTACTTATTCTGTATTATACTCCAGAGCTGCACTCACTATTCTGCTGGTACAGTCACTGTGTACATACATTACATTACTTATCCTGTATTATACTCCAGAGCTGCACTCACTATTCTGCTGGTACAGTCACTGTATACATACATTACATTACTTATCCTGTATTATACTCCAGAGCTGCACTCACTATTCTGCTGGTGCAGTCACTGTGTACATACATTACTTATTCTGTATTATACTCCAGAGCTGCACTCACTATTCTGCTGGTACAGTCACTGTGTACATACATTACATTACTTATCCTGTATTATACTCCAGAGCTGCACTCACTATTCTGCTGGTGCAGTCACTGTGTACATACATTACTTATTCTGTATTATACTCCAGAGCTGCACTCACTATTCTGCTGGTACAGTCACTGTGTACATACATTACATTACTTATCCTGTATTATACTCCAGAGCTGCGCTCACTATTCTGCTGGTGCAGTCACTGTGTACATACATTACATTACTTATCCTGTACTGATCCTGAGTTACATCCTGTATTATACTCCAGAGCTGCGCTCACTATTCTGCTGGTGCAGTCACTGTGTACATACATTACATTACTTATCCTGTACTGATCCTGAGTTACATCCTGTATTATACTCCAGAGCTGCGCTCACTATTCTGCTGGTGCAGTCACTGTGTACATACATTACATTACTTATCCTGTATTATACTCCAGAGCTGCGCTCACTATTCTGCTGGTGCAGTCACTGTGTACATACATTACATTACTTATCCTGTATTATACTCCAGAGCTGCGCTCACTATTCTGCTGGTGCAGTCACTGTGTACATACATTACATTACTTATCCTGTATTATACTCCAGAGCTGCGCTCACTATTCTGCTGGTGCAGTCACTGTGTACATACATTACATTACTCCCCCATTATAGAGTTTCTAACACCATGCCCACGGGACAGTTTCTAAACTCCTTACTATACAACAATGTTGTAGATTTCACTGCGTTTTTTTTTTGCTGAATCCAGGAGTGGATTGAGTAGGAGGCAGAAGTGTAAGAACTTCTTAGATATTTCCCATTTCCTTTGTAGCCATTCTTGGATTTGGCTCGAAAAATTGCAGCAAAACCTGGAACTAAAAAAGCAGTATTTCTACAATGTGGGGTCTTAGACTAAAGGGGAGCCTTTCATTGTAGATCAGACTAATGAGTGCTCCGCCACCTCCCTGCAGGGGCCCCATAGCATCTATATGGCCGGCCCCTGTGCTGTGGTCTTGTTGGTGCAGATCCATCCACTAGGCAGGAACTCTTTGCTCAGTAACACTGTAGACGTCTTCTGCCTTTCCCATAAGCTCAGGCCCATTGGCATGCAGGCTGGTGACAATGATAAGCCTTTGTACTGCGCTCCTTTATATCAGGAATCCTAATGAGAGACAAAGCCGCCGTCTGCATATGTTTAATGGGATCGGTTAGGGAAAAAAAGAAAGAGTTTTAGATCATGGGCAGACACAACTCATCACGGCGGCTGGATGTATCTGCTGCTTCTATCTCCTCCATGATTAATTGTAAAAGTCACATTTAAGAAGGTCAAGGGAAGAAAATGACATCACTTGTAGGAATTAACATGGAACGGTTAACCCTTCACATGCCGATGAGTACTGCTACAATCGTGCACAATGATTTCAGCACATGTACCTCGGGTTCGGTGACAAATATGTGAGGAGCTTCTATGTGGGAGAAGGACTTGTGCTGGGCTGCACCATTGGAGGCCAACCAAGACCTCATGACACCCTGGTTCCTGCACCCCTTAATATCCCTCCCCTGTATGTGCCTCTGCCGACTTCTGATGATCCATCCTCTGTGGGTACAGACATAGTGTCTGTAGGATGCACACTTGTTGTCACCCATTGCAGGTCCAGGGTATATTTGGCACCTTCTCCTGGCTTGCCAGTGTCCGCAATGGTGTCTGATCCATTCTCTGTCTGTTAACCAGTGTTCCTGAACTATCGCCTGTTTTCCATTATCGTTTCTGTGCTTGTCTATTGACTCTATAGCTGTCACCTGCCCTGACCTGTGCCACTTTAATGACTCTGTACCTGTGCTGCCTGCCCTGACCCATGACTGTATATAGACTCTATACTTGTGCTGCCTGCCCTCACCCATGACTGTATATAGACTCTATACTTGTGCTGCCTGCCCTCACCCATGACTGTATATGGACTCTATACTTGTGCCGCCTGCCCTCACCCATGACTGTATATGGACTCTATACCTGTGCTGCCTGCCCTGACCCATGACTGTATATGGACTCTATACTTGTGCCGCCTGCCCTCACCCATGACTGTATATGGACTCTATACTTGTGCCGCCTGCCCTCACCCATGACTGTATATAGACTCTATACTTGTGCTGCCTGCCCTCACCCATGACTGTATATAGACTCTATACCTGTGCCGCATGCCCTGACCCGTGACTGTATATCGGCTCTATACTTGTGCTGCCTGCCCTAACCCATGACTGTATATTGATTCTATACTTGTGTCGCCTGACATGATCTATGACTGTATATCGACTCTATACCCGTGCCACCTGCCCTGACCCATGACTGTATATGGACTCTATACCTGTGCTGCCTGCCCTGACCCATGACTGTATATGGACTCTATACTTGTGCCACCTGCCCTGACCCATGACTGTATATGGACTCTATACTTGTGCCGCCTGCCCTAACCCATGACTGTATATGGACTCTATACTTGTGCTGCCTGCCCTGACCCATGACTGTATATGGACTCTATACTTGTGTCGCCTGCCATGATCTATGACTGTATATCAACTCTATACCCATGCCACCTGCCCTGACCCATGACTGTATATAGACTCTATACCTGTGCCACGTGCCCTGACCCGTGACTGTACATCGGCTCTATACCTGTGCTGCCTGCCCTAACCCATGACTGTATATTGACTCTATACTTGTGTTGCTTGCCATGATCTATGACTGTACATCGGCTCTATACCCATGCCGCCTGCCCTGACCCATGACTGTATATCGGCTCTATACCCATGCCGCCTGCCCTGACCCATGACTGTATATAAACTCTATACCTGTGCCGCCTGCCCTGACCCCTGACTGTATAAGGACTCTATACCCATGCCGCCTGCCCTGACCCATGACTGTATATTGGCTCTATACCTGTGCTGCCTGCCCTGACCCATGACTGTATATCGGCTCTATACCCGTGCCGCCTGCCCTGACCCATGACTGTATATTGGCTCTATACCTGTGCCGCCTGCCCTGACCCATGATTGTATATCGACTCTATACTTGTGCCGCCTGCCCTGACCCATGACTGTATATGGACTCTATACTTGTGCTGCCTGCCCTGACCTATGACTGTATATCGACTCTATACTTGTGCCGCCTGCCCTCACCCATGACTGTATATGGACTCTATACCCGTGTCGCCTGCCCTGACCTATGACTGTATATCGATTCTATACCCATGCTGCCTGCCCTAACCCATGACTGTATGTTGGCTCTATACCCGTGCCGCCTGCCCTGACCCATGACTGTATATCGATTCTATACCCGTGCTGCCTGCCCTAACCCATGACTGTATATTGGCTCTATACCCGTGCCGCCTGCCCTGACCCATGACTGTATATCGATTCTATACCCATGCTGCCTGCCCTGACCCATGACTGTATATTGACTCTATGCCTATGCTACCTGCTAACACTATACTGTAGGGGCCACAAGGAGAACATTATACTTTGTGAGGCCATAAGGGTAAATGATAATGTAATTGGACCACTAAAGGGGCTTTATACTGTGTGGGGACACAAAAAGACTAGGCGAGATCAGTCAGGCCAAAGGACATGAGGAGGTTGAGAGGTAGAAATGGACCTCACCAGATTTCTTTTGATGAATATTCATGAGGTTCAGGCCTCTGGTTTTTTTTCGTACCCACCCTGTTCAGATAGAACTGAAAATACTATTATTATATTCTGGGGACTCCCCGACCACCGAGTATAATAAGTGGAGATCCAGGGGAGGTGACGAAAAAAAACAAACACTCATACGCAGCTTGCCCCACTTCTCCTGGACATCTTTACATTGTCAGGGGGGTTCCGGCTTCCTCTTCTGGCCTCCAGCTGATGTCACACACCCCAAAGTCATGTGACGCATGTCAACATCATGATAATAGGACCGAGCGTTTTGGGACCTTGAGGCACATGACATTGGCTAGAGCCGGCAACTGGCCTGAAGAGGACACCGAGAGACTACCAGGCTCCAAGGAGAAGCGAGGCAAAGTGAGTATGAGTGTTTGTTATTTTCCCTCACCTCCTCTGGACTCACAAGCAGACCTGCCGTAACCTAATCATATGAATCAACAGGTCACTGTTCATCTTAAAATCAGCAGATTCCTCTCCTGCTGCTACCATTGTTACCATTGTCTCCAACATATGATGGTCGGCATGGTTGTCTACCTCTCCTAAGTGAATAGGACTTTCTTTATCACAAATAGATCTGCCATAACTTAATCAGAAGAATGAACAGGTCACTGTTTCCCACAAGATCAACACACTCCTCTCCTGCTGCTCTTATCATTTCCAACAAATGATGGTCTGCACGTTCTTCTACCTTCACTAACTGAATAGAACGGCCCATATTACAAGTAGACTTGTCATAACCTAATCGCAAGAGTCAACAGGTCACTGTTTCCCACAAGATCAGCACACTCCTCTCCTGCTGCTTACATTGTCTCCAAAATAAGATGTCTCTATCTTCTCTACCTCTGCTTAATGAATAGATCTTTCTCTATCACAAATAGATCTGTCATAACTTAATCAAAAGAATGAACAGGTCACTGTTTCCCACAAGATCAACACAATCCTCTCCTGCTGCTCTTATCATTTCCAACAAATGCTGGTCTGCACGTTCTTCTACCTTCACAAACTGAATAGAACGGCCCATATCACAAGAAGACTTGTCATAACCTAATCACAAGAGTCAACAGGTCACTGTTTCCCACAAGATCAGCACACTCCTCTCCTGCTGCTAACATTGTCTCCAAAATAAGATGTCTCCATCTTTTCTAGCTCTGCTAAACGAATAGAACTTTCTCTATCACAAATGGATCTGTCATAACGTAATCAAAAGAATGAACAGGTCACTGTTTCCCACAAGATCAACACAATCCTCTCCTGCTGCTCTTATCATTTCCAACAAATGATGGTCTACAAGTTCTTCTACCTTCACAAACTGAATAGAACTGCCTATACCACAAGTAGACTTGTCATAACCTAATCCCAAGAGTCAACAGGTCACTGTTTCCCACAAGATCAGCACACTCTTCTCCTGCTGCTTACATTGTCTCCAAAATAAGATGTCTCCATCTTTTCTAGCTCTGCTAAACGAATAGAACTTTCTCTATCACACATGGATCTGTCATAACGTAATCAGAAGAATGAACAGGTCACTGTTTCCCGCAAGATCAGCACACTCCTCTCCTGCTGTAACATTGTCTCCAAAATAAGATGTCTCCATCTTTTCTAGCTCTGCTAAAGGACTAGAACTTTCTCTATCAGAAATAGATCTGTCATAACGTAATCAGAAGAATGAACAGGTCACTGTTTGCCACAAGATCAGCACACTCCTCTCCTGCTGCTGTCCTCATTCCCATGATCTCATTGGCTACATGGTATTTAAGTCCCCCAAACAGTACTGCCATTCAGTGTATATGACTATGCATGCTCATCTCTGGGTGGCTTCTTCACTCTCATAACAATGGAGCTTTGTCTTGGACCAGGTGGTTAGATGTGGCTATGTCACATCCAAGTAGCAATATAGACGGAACCTTTATTATAACAGATACCATCAAACCAGATTCGACTTGAAGGTTCCAAATGTTTCCCCTGAAATTTTGGGGGTTTGTCCCCTGCAGACCAGAAATGAAACTATACTCTTCATGCTCCCTGTGGTGACGTCATGACATATGGCTCTCCCCAAGTGACCTCTGAGGCCCAATCACAGGCCTCAGTGGTGACCTAGACCCGCATGACGTTACCTTGGACAGACCCATTGTCTTAAAAAGTGTCAAGATGAGATGCACCATTATGCACCAAAAATGTGCCAAATTAAGGCGCCGCTTTGGTCACTTTCTTGGCGCAGCAAATCTAGGCCATTCTTTCCAGAAACATATAACATGGATACTTCTATATACCATGGATTACCTCCTTTCCTTGCCCATCGATAATAGCGATGTAGCTGATATAGGTTTTATTGGGGTATGACAGCAGAATGTCGTAATGGGCGAGCTCCACATTATCCAATCCATATTCTTTCCACTGGGCTTGGATTTGTTTGGCAAAACGAAAATTCTCCTCCGTTCCGGCTAAGTGCGGGACCCGAGTAAAATTACTGAAAGCAAAAACCAAAAAAAGAGTTGATACGACAAACGTTACAAACCAATAACCACTAAACTAGGTCTTAAAGGGTTGTACATAGAAAACATGGCTACATTTTTTTTAAAAGGGTCCCCACACTTGTCTTTGGGTTTGGCTTATTGGGTCAATATTAGAGATGAGCGAACAGTAAAATGTTCGAGGTTCGATATTTGTTTCGAGTAGCCCCTCAATATTCGACTACTCGAATCGAATATCGAACCCTATTATAGTCTATGGGGGGAAAATGTTCGATCAAATTATACTTACCAAGTCCACGAGTGAGGGTCGGGCTGGATCCTCCGAGAAGTCTTCTCCTTGCAGCGTCCCCGCGGTGTCTTCCGGCTCTGAATTCACTCTGCCAGGCATCGGGCCTGGGAAGAGCCGACTGCGCATGTCCACACTACAAGCACTACAAGCGGACATGCGCAGTCGGCTCTGCCCAGGCCCGATGCCTAGCAGAGTGAATGAAGAGCCGGAAGACGCCGCGGGGACGCAGCACGGAGAAGACTTCTAAAGGTAGGAGAAGAACCAGCGTTGATTGGCCGACTGTATAGCATTCGGACAATCAATGCTGGTTCTGCATCGAACTTTTACATTCGAACAGCGAGTGGTACTCGATCGAGTACGAGTATTTTGAATACCGTAGTATTCTATCGAATACCTACTCGATCGAGTACTACTCGCTCATCTCTAGTCAATATCAAGGAGGCATTATCTTCACTGGAGAGGGGCCAATATGTCACTGGCTCCTCTGCCATCATGGGAGTCTCCACGTTCTCAGCCCGAAGAACCCCGTAAAGTGAGGAGAAAGTGGGGCACCTATCAGATGAGAAAGCCTATTTTTGTTTTTATTTTGCATCCACCTCGCCACCCCTTAGTTTTCCATAATTTATAAACAACTTGATGCTTGGATACTTCTTTGAAGTTACGGGTTATGGGTTTTAGATTTTGGTAAGGACAACTCGATCCAGGGTTTTTATACTGACTGCCCGATTGTAGTCGGGAAGGAATTTTTCCCCCAATGGGGGAGCAATTGGCGTAAGCCTCATGGTTTTTTGTTTTGCCTTCCTCTGGATAGGTTGGACTTGATGGACCTGAGCCTTCATCCAACCTCATCGACTACGTAACCCCTCGAATCTGCAGTACAGTCTCCAAACTATGGACTGAAGTGACAGTGTTTTTGTAAAAAACACCCATGAATTTTATCTTCAAATTCTCCGAAGGAATGTGGTGAGGTCAAAATCAGAATGTCTACAACTAATGATAGTGATGAGTATCTGTCCGTGGCTCTTCATCGGGTTTATTGTAAAACAAACGTAATACACAAATGTTCTTTGTAGGACAACGCAAACAATAGACACAAAAAGTTCATTGTCCTGGGTCTTCAATACACAGTCATTACACGCAACGTCTAATTATAGACAAGATGACCCTTCAAGACAGAGCCTTACAATAGTAACCCATTAAATGCCTGGAACTCTTTTATTTATTTTGGACCATTTGAAATTTTTCTATCAATTTTTTTCCAAACTAGAATAAAAATATAATTTTATAAAAAAAATTTTGCCTACCATTTAATTTAGTAAATAGATTGTTCTAATTGATTTTTCAATGTCAGGGCTTCGAAGAAGGGATTAATTATTAGTGGGATTCATTCGAAGAATTTTTGAGGTCTGCAAATAGGACGCCAATTTCGCCTATTTTAGGCACACCATAAAGAGTGGATTGGTGGTCATGGTGGGGTTAAAATAAAGCTCACCCTAGTTTCCCTGGTATAGTTTTGCTCAATCGAAATGAAAATGAGCGAGTGAGCAAAATTGCTTAATGCAAATTTTTGATCATTCCAAAAAATTGAAAAAATTTACCAAAATTTTATTATTACGGTAGTCTTTCTTTTTTCGTTTTTTCATTTTTATTAGTCTGTGCCATTGAAAGCCAATGAATACAAACTCCATACCACAAACCACATGGACAAAAATTACACCAAATTTTCCAATCATGAGCCTTGTAAAGGCTCCCCTGCCCCAGTGTTTGTTGTGTCTTTATGGTGGGTACACCTTAGGGACAATATAATAAAAACACATCATACACATAATAATATTCCAAATCTATGATACCAGGTTTGACCTCAGATATCTACAATGGTAAAAAAAAAATTCTGCAAAAACAAAAAAAACAACAATTTGCCTGAATTAATTGCAAGCTCCTCTCCGTTAGGTTAGTCATCAACAATCTGGAGGTTAATAATTACAAGGAAGGCGACTGGGATTGTGACTGTTCAGTGCTAAATCCTTGTTATTCCTCCATACCGCAGATGTCGGCGGGCCAAAAGGTCACAAAAACAATCTATAAAAAATATATTAAAAAAACAAGCCTAGAAGACGAATATGGCTCATTACAGATGGACGGGTTCTGCAGTCACATCCCTTTGGTTTATTACTCTAGTCTATGCATTATGGATGTAGAAGGCCATTTTCTGGGTGACCTGTCCATCAAGGTTGGTCTGGGAAGTTTGTCTTTTTGGAATGGTTGTACAACCATTGTCTCGATCTTTTATTTTTCAACTTTTTGGAAGTTTTTGAAAGACTATTTTAGCGATTGTGCTTTTTTTTTGGAATATTTTAAGATATTGTAGCCTTACAGTTTTATTTCTCATCGACTAGACTTCTTCTTTTAGATAGGGTTAGGGGGATATTGTCACTCCTTAGGGAGAGACCACCATATAGGTGTGTGGAGACTTGTTAAGCCTTTAGCACTCCACTTTGCAAGGAACTATGGGAAGAATATGCAAATCTGCCTTCCATGATGTAATTAGGAAGACAGTTGCTGCCTCAGTATTAAGACAGGCTTGCACATTCCAGTGAGCGCCCTCTATTGGTTTGCAATACTGAGGCAGCAACTGTCTTCCTAATTACATCATGGAAGGCAGATTTGCATATTCTTCCCATAGTTCTTTTAGATAGTGAGACTTTCCTTCCAAAAAATATACGCCCCCCAGGACAAGGGTTTCCAAGTAGCCTCCATAGATGACATTGTCCAAAGACTAAAAACCCTAATACTCACCTATCCACGTTCCTATGTCCCCTGTTCTCTTTGCTGTTTCTGGTCCTGGAGACTTTAGGAAGTGGAAGAAGCAATGTGAGTGACGTTACTACATCGCCACTATTGCTCCCAAGACACTGGAGCAGAGACATGGGCCAAATGGTGAAGCAGGGAGCAGACGGCCTCCTGCTTCACCATTGTCTTCAGCTCATTTACGCCTGGAGGATGCAGATGAGTTGGAGTCAGGGCAGACTGGATCCACGACCAGGGACAGCACTCTAAACACAAGACTGTCCCAAGGGGGCCCCCACTACCATAGTGCTGTCCCTGGCTATACCATTGATTGTCAACCTATGATTGAATGAGCTAAGACATATTTCTCAGGAGATGGCTCATTCATAGACTTGGGCCCACCATATCTTCACCACTACACTTACTGCAGATACTGTTTGATATTTTCAGCTTTCATTTCATCCCACAATGCTTTTCTCATACGTTGAGGCATTTCAGAAGCGCTGGAGTGTCCGGTGGATTTCGCAAACCATCCTAGAAGGAAATATTCCGTGTTATTACTGGACTGTCTCAACTTCCTCTTAAGTGGTGTTAGAAACAATATTTGCAGAACTGGGAACAAGTTAAAGACATGTGGAGCGTATCAAGAATATTAACAAAAGGCAATATGAGATATATCAACATATCAGCACACAAGGGTCAAAGGGGATAAAAAAAAGTTGAGCATCTTTGTGGGGGGCGGGGGGTTGCGTTAGATTGGGGGGTGGGATTTGTTAGAGTAACAGAGTTTATATACAAAACATATATACATAAAAAACTATTTCCTTAAAACTCCATGGATGTCCTTTGTCTCCTGCGGCATCTCTGTGGGGAAGAAGACTCCCTGTCCTCCACCGTAGGTTTTCTTGACATGTTGCATAGGAAATATCCCCCAGAGATAAACTCTGTGCAGGGACACTTTAAGAATCAGCATTTGTGTATGTACAGTTTTGCAATCTGAAGACTTCTAGTGCTACTGCCCTCTAGATATAAGATAGCCGATATATACACCCATTATACAGTGACTTACCAGGGTCACCTTGCATTACTTTTCAGTGATCAGTCAAACATTAACAGCTGGAATGACCCCATGTCTGGACCAATAAATATCATATAAACTTCTCTTCTTCTCTACGAGGCCGACTACTTTGATGACTCTGACCCATCTCATGTCCAACCTACAGATCTAGCTCGGTTCTTGGTTCTTGCACCTGCACTGACCCTACACTTATCAGTTGTCTACCAGCCAGTTATTGTTCAGGCTTCCGTCATCTATCTTGCAGACCCGGACAACAAACACTCTAATGGCACAACGTTACATCTCTCAAGGTGCCAACACTGATTCGCAACAATAGACTTCACACACCCACAACGGTGCACGTCGGTACGCAAAACATACGCTAAAGAGATCCCCCTGATCTGCCTTGTGTTCCTCAACACACAAGCTCTGCTATATCATGCAAGGACTTCTAAAACGTCCCCAACGGAACCAGACAAGGACAAGGTCAAAAGTCAATCCAGGGCACATACTAGTCATAACTAAACGTAACCCCTGTATTACTCACTACAACCACATCAATGGCCTATAGATGGAAACAAAGCACCCCTGTACCCCCAAATGACTCTGAATAATTTGGTTTGCTCTGTTGAATGCACACAGCTTGGAGGACATGAGTTGTGGCCGACTTTTTCCACCAAACAAGTGTCTTAGGATAGCAATACAAAAATTGGTTACAAAAGTAATCCTTAAAAGTAGAGCTATGTAAATTAGCAACATAGTGACATCATTTTTCCAAAAACAGCGCCACTCTTTTCCACTGTCTGTGTCTGGTATTGCAGCTCAGCACCATTCACAGCCTAAAGAGTTTTTCCTTGGGATAGATCATCAATATGGGTTAGTTGAGGGTCCGATACCTGAGACCCCCACTGATCGACTGTTTAAAAGGCTCATGAGAGCCGTGGCCTCTTCCCGATGTTGATGAAATCACATTCACACTATGCCGCAGTACTCAACCAGCTCATCTATGGGAAATTCAGGTGTCGGACCCCGCCGATCACATAATGATAGGTCATCAATATATAATAAGTCCTGAAAACCTATATATCAATTCAGCACTAAGGCAGCTTTGAGACAGCCAGAATATGGATGCCATACCTGGACCGTCTGGTTTAGTTGAATCTTGGCCACACCTGCCAATAGATTGTACTGGAGGAGGGAAGGATTGGACATGTTGAATTTGATATGCCCCATCCTTTTCATCTCAGGTGACAAGTCTCCTGGGTAGGGTTGAGAGATTGGGATCGGAAAACACCTGATCCTGATCGGTGATCGAGCAAATTTCACAATTGGGATCGGCTGGAAAATGATCGGGAATTGGATTTTGAAATCTCAAGAACGTGACTTTTTCCATAGAGATGCATTGACTAGGGTTGAGCGATCGGGATCAGAAAAGATCGGATCCCGATCGTCGATCGACTGGAAAATGATCGGAAATCAGATTTTAAAATCGATCCTGAAATCTCAAGATCAGGTGAACCCTACTCCTGGGCATAGCAGAAGCCTCTCTGCTGTCATGATGCTTTGTTGTCACCTATAGGGGCAGAGGGGCATCCATGTAAAGGGGGATGTAGCCCATTAACAGGCATAGGTATTGTGAAAAAGGGGGCTTGTTCGTGCCCCTTAAAAATCCCAAGCATGCCATACTCTCAGGTCTCCCAGGAGGCAGCTTAGACAAGTTAGTGACTATGGTGTTGCCCCCAAACTATGAATACAGTTGCCCCCAACCTGTGGATCTCCAACTATTGCAACACTACAACTCCCACTTTGTGTTTTCTAGACTTGCTGGGAGTTGTAGTTTTGCAAACCAAAGTTTGAAGGTCACGGGACTAATACAATACCATAATGGCACGCATTGGCAAAACTTTTAACTCCCCCTATACATGTGGCATTAGTAAGTTCAGCTCTCCTGCACGTACATATATATATATATATATATACTGTATACATAGTAGTCATTGTGATAGCCTCAGTTTTCTACGACTTAGTTGTGAGCTTTACCTATGATGAATCCTAGGAGGAGGAATCCGACAGCAGCCAAGGCCAGGGCGAAGATGGCGCGGACATTGAAGCCTTTGATCCTGGTGCCCACCTCGTAGTCCTCAGTGCCCAGCAGTCTTAGCATGTTGTCTTGAGGTCTGGATCTTGTTGACACTTAGAGGCCTCGCTCAGGGAGGGAGCCGGGGAGATACTGCCCAGAATCCAGAACTCCTGCCAGACCTTGGGAAGTTAAACAGCTTCCAGATGAACGTCAGCTAATTCATGCTGAGCCCTCCCTTCTCCGATGTACGCCTGGCTGGCCACCAGGTCAAAGTTCCCCGCTCATTCCCATACATATAGCTGAGTGGTATACGCAGGGTTCACTTACTTCTATCAGCTGTAAGACTCTCATTGTTATTAAGTAACTGTGAGATAAATCGTCTTCACTCCCGAAATGCAAGACCAGGACGCTGGATCTACCATTGCTATTATAAGATTTCTCACCATTTGCAAGATCTCTGCTGACTGTCGCCAATGTTATGATTAATTAAAACCAAATAGTGAAATGTATCACTTCTAGCGAATCCCATCCAGACTTTGCAGAAAAATATACGTGCCGATTTCCAAAATCTTTGTGAACTTACTGTGGGAAAAACCGCGATGTGTTTCTGCCGTTGTCTTTTCTGCAATGCTTTGTCATTGGGTCAGTGGTGTTATCTGTAGAGGTGTTATCTTCTATTGTAGTAGTGTTGTGATGTAAATGAGGTGACTGCTGAAAATAAAACCTTTACAAAATGATAGTATATTATTAGGTTTAGTGGCAGAGTGAAAATTGCAGGAAAATAAATAATATATATATATATATATATATATATATATATATATATATATATATATATTTATATTTATTTTTCCTGCAATTTTCACTCTGCCACTAAACCTAACAATATACTACCACTATATACAGTATAATAGCCCTGTTAGAGATATAACAATATTATTCTATCTATCTATCTATCTATCTATCTATCTATCTATCTATCTATCTATCTATCCAAAAATACAATATAATTCCGCACATCCCAATGTGAACAGGTACAAGCTACTGTGGTAATATTATAAATACAAAAAATACTGCATCCCTGCAACCAGGACCAGGACATATAGACATACCACCCAACTTTTGAAGAGCCGAAAGAGGGACAAAATATGCGGCGAGCGTGCACACCGCTGAAAACTTAGCCCCGCCCACTTATGTTGACTCCGCCCATTCTCATTCATTTTTCATCTGCCTCCACACAGTATAATGTTCCTACAGTCACCTGTAAATTATATTCCCCCCTCCATCTCTCCCAGTTTCATATAACCACTTTATCTGCCGCGAGTTTCATGTCCCCCCCTCCATCTCTGCCCCCAGTTTCATGTCCCCCTATCTCTGCCCCCAGATTCATGTCTCCCCCCTTCATCTGCCCCAGTGTCATGCCGGTCTCCCCCCCCCCTTTATCTGCCCCAGTGTCATGCCGTTCTCCCCCCTTCATCTGCCCCAGTACAATGCCATGCCGGTCTCCCCCCCTTCATCTGCCCCAGTGTCATGCCGTTCTCCCCCCCTACATCTGCCCCAGTGTTATGCTGTTCTCCCTCCCTTCATCTGCCCCAGTGCCATGCCATGCCTGTCTCCCCCCCTTCATCTGCCCCAGTGCCATGCCATGCCTGTCTCCCCCCCTTCATCTGCCCCAGTGCCATGCCATGCCTGTCTCCCCCCCTTCATCTGCCCCAGTGCCATGCCGTTCTCCCCCCCCATATGCCCCAAGTTTCATAGGCCCCCTACATTACATCCCCACAATGTTTAACACAAACAAATACTTATACTCACCTTCCCTCACTCCCCCGCTGCTCTCTCCGCTCTCTCACTCCACTCACATAGTTGTAGGCCCAATGTGACGTCATCACATTGCGCCTACACATGCAGAAGCCGGAGCGCAGCGGTAAGGCAGGAGCTGAGCTGTGACAACTCCTGCTTTACTCGCTTATATGTTCATCTCATCGGCATACCTCCTGCCGACTGGGACAGGATACCGAATTTGTGAATGTTGTGAGGTATGTATAGAGAACAAAGATATGAACTGCATCACAAACTGCAAATCCCATCCCCACTTTGTGTTAAAATATGCGCTGCGAACACGCAACAATTTCCAATTTGGAAACAATTTGGAAATAGCAGCATGTCAATTACAACTAGGGAAATACTGGCAGTTTCCCTATGGGTATAATTGAAGCAGACAGTCCGCAGAGGAAAAAGTTTGCAAAATTTCTGTGTAAAGCACTGCTGGAAGAATCACAATATCTGCTGCCAATACACTGGTCTCTGCACACAGCACTGATGTATGTCATAGAAATACACTGCACTTTCTGCACACAGCAATACTTCATCCCATAGGAATGTACCATACCTCATAGAATTCATATATATTCATATTAATCTATCTCATTAACATATTCATTAATAATAGTCTACGCTGCACTATATAGGTATATAACATTGTCGGAGTGCTCCTTTGCTGTTATAGTGGAACTATTTAATGTCTCAGGCAGAACGTGAGAGCGGTGAGCGCCGGAGTCATTGTCATGTTACTCTCATTTACCTCCCCGCTAAGACAGTTAATAGAATTCTGTTTTATATTCGCCAGGGCAAAGGACAATCATTTATCAGCGAGTCAGGGTAATAAAAATCTCTGCAGTGGCTACAGCACCGACACTTACCACTTAAAGGACATCAGCGCTCACCTTAAGAAAAGTGCAGTCCTGTTATCTAAGAGCAATGTGACTTGTGCAATATCCTGAGCCAGCAAATACAGTGTGGAGGAGTACAGGAGTCATCTTTACAATCCAAATTCCCCAGTGCACGTAAAGCCTTGAGTTGTTCTCTTCTGTTAAAAGTTCCTTAAGGACAAGGTCACACACAATAGAGATCACAGAGGGTTAACCTACACAAGGGCAACAGGTTGGTTGGTGCAAAATCGTTGGCGGTCACCCACTAAGTTTCATCAAGTCGCATTCTGCTGCAGGTTTTTACCCTGTGGTATGTCAATTCTTCCTGCAGGTATTAGCCCTGTGGTATGTCAATTCTTACTGCGGGTATTAGCCCTGTGGTATGTCAATTCTTCCTGTGGGTATTAGCCCTGTGGTATGTCAATTCTTCCTGCGGGTATTAGCCCTGTGGTATGTCAATTCTTCCTGCGGGTATTAGCCCTGTGGTATGTCAATTCTTCCTGCGGGTATTAGCCCTGTGGTATCTCAATTCTTCCTGCGGGTTTCACTTGTGAATTTCAGGCTAGGGCTACACGGCGACATTTGTGGCATGACTTAAAATCGCACTAACATCTTGCAACAAAAAAAGTAATTCATTGCTATGGGGTGGTATGTGACATGCTGCGACTGCAACGTGTCAGCTGCACAAAAATGCAACCTCACTTGGCTTTATATTGCATGCAACATCATTCCTATAGACAACAATTATTTTCCATGCGACAGCGAGTTGTGTGCGACTTTGCAGAAATTTAGCATATTTTGACAACAATGTGCGGCATCGCTGCAACATTGCATAGCATTAAAGTCATGCGACGAAAAGTGTGATTTTTTTTATTGTGCGACTAAATTATCCGTGTAGCCCTGGCCTCAACCTTTGCAATTGTGCAGAAGCAAAAAAACCCATCTGATTCTGGATGTTTTGGCTGCAGCAACTTGCAGAGGAATATGCTGCGGATTCCTTAAAGAGATTGTCCACACAGAACCAAATTTTGAGGGATTTTCAGTCCTAAATTCGCAGTTCACACATTAGCAGGAAAGTGATAGAGATTTAACCCCTTGCTGACCTTACCATAATAGTTTGGCAGATGTAACAATGTAAATATGGTGCCGGCTTATGAGCAGAGTGGGCGCCATAGACAGTGGAGACCCAACAGCAATGTCTCCTCTCTGTTTGCAGTCATTAGCCCACATACCACATGGCTAATACCCGCAGGAAGAATTGACATACCACAGGGCTAATACCCGCAGGAAGAATTGACATACCACAGGGCTAATACCCGCAGGAAGAATTGACATACCACAGGACTAATACCCGCAGGAAGAATTGACATACCACAGGGCTAATACCCGCAGGAAGAATTGACATACCACAGGGCTAATACCCGCAGGAAGAATTGACATACCACAGAGCTAATACCCGCAGGAAGAATTGACATACCACAGGGCTAATACCCGCAGGAAGAATTGACATACCACAGGACTAATACCCGCAGGAAGAATTGACATACCACAGGGCTAATACCCGCAGGAAGAATTGACATACCACAGGGCTAATATCCACAGGAAGAATTGACATACCACAGGGCTAATACCCGCAGGAAGAATTGACATACTACAGAGCTAAAACCCGCAGGAAGAATTCACATACCATAGGGTTAAAACCCGCTGCAGGATGCGACTTGATGAAACTTACCACAGACACTTTTTTTTTTTTAGGTTTTGTTTAAGGTATGAAACATAAAAATGATATGACCTTGGTATTACTGTAATCGTGAAATACCTTAAACCCATAAAAAATGGCGCATATGCTGTTTTTTTCTGGTTTCCACCCCATTCTGAGTTTTTTTTCCAACTTCCCAGTCCGTTGTACAAAATATTAAATGGTGCTACTAAAAAGTACATTTTGTCCCGCAAAAAATAAGTCCTCGTAGAATTCCTAAAATGAAAAAAAAATAGAAAAAAACCCCCCAAAAGTGGGGAGTAAAAATAAAAAAAAATAAAAAATGGCTGCAGCGAGAAAGGGTTAAACATATCTTGCCTCACATGCTGGAGAAATGTCCCGCACAGAAACTGAACTGAAGTGCACATTTTGGGCGGTTTCTGCTGCGGGGAGAACGGGGGTTGGTTGGAGATTATGGATTGATGACACAAAAACTGCCAGAAAATCATAAATTGTCCAAAAGTTTAGTTACTCTTTAAAGCAACAAAAATCTAGGAGGGGCACCATAGGAAAGGTCATAACTTAGTGCTAGGGTCAGGATACAGCGAAAAAAAAACACATGACAGGTTCCTTTTAATACCGCCATACAATGCTGAAATAATAGCATAATACAGTGCTCAAATAATACTGACACAGAGTACTCAAATAATACCACAACTCTGTGAATTAATAATACCACCATATAGTGCCCAAATAATACCACAATACAATGCTCAAATAATACCATGATACAATGATCAAATAATACCACAATACAGTGCTTAGTAGTAGTAGAACCATACAGTGCTCAAATAATACTGCCACAGAGTACTCAAATAATACCACAACTCTGTGAATGAATAATACCACCATATAGTGCCCAAATAATACCACAATACAATGCCTTAATAGTAGAACCATACAGTGCTCAAAAATACTGCCATAGAGTACTCAGATAATACCACAACTCTGTGATTTTATAATATAATGATACACTGTTCAAATAATACCACCAGCAAGTAATATCACACTACAGTATTTTAATAATACCACCATATAGTGCTCAAAGAATACTATATTACAGTGTTTTAATGATCCCACCATACAGTGATCACAGAATCCCACCATACAGTGCTAAATGCTGCTAAATACTGCCATAGAGTGCTCAAATAATCTTATAATACAGTGTTTTAATAACAGAACCGTCCAGTACTCAAATAATACCACCATTCATTGCTCAAATAATACTATAATACAGTGTTTTAATGATACAACCAGAGAGTACTCAAATAATATCAGAATACAGTGATTTAATAATACCACCATACAGTGCTCAAATAATACTGCTAGAGAGTACTCAAATAATACCACAACTCTGCAATTTAATAATATCACCATACAGTGCTCAAATAATACCACAATTCAATGCTGTAATAGTAGAACCATACAGTGTTCAAATAATACCACTAGGAAGTTCTCAAATAATACCGCCATACAGTGCTCAAAGAATACTATAATACAGTATTTTAATAATTCCACCAGGAAGTTCTCAAATAATATTACAATACAATATTTTAATAATACCTCCACACAGTGCTAAATTAATACTGCCATAGAGTGTTCAAATAATACCACCATACAGTGCTCAAAGAATACTATAATACAGTGATTTAATAATACCACCAGAGAGTACTGAAATAATATCACAATACAGTATTTTAATAACACCACCACTCAGTGCTCAGAGAATACCTCCATATAGTGCTAAATTAATACTGCCATAGAGTGCTCAAATAATACTACAATACAGTGTTTTAATAATAGAACCATTCAGTACTCAAATAATACCACCATACATTGCTCAAATAATACTATAATACAGCTTTTTAATAATACCACCATTTAGTGCTCAAATAATACCGCCAGAGTGTACACTGCTCTCTGGTAACATCACAACACAGTAGTTTAATAATACCACCAGACAGTGCTAAATTAATACTGTCATAGAGTGTTCAAATAATAACACCATACCGGGCTCAAAGAATACTATCATACAGTGTTTTAATAATAGCACCAGAGAGTACTCCAATAATATCACAATACAGTATTTTAATAATACCACCACACAGTGCTCAAAGAATACCACCACACAATGCTAAATTAATACTGCCATAGAGTGCTCAAATAATACTACAATACAGTGCTTTAATAACAGAACCATGCAGTACTCAAATAATACCACCATACAGTGTTTTAATAATACCACCATTTAGTGCTCAAATAATACCGCCAGAGTGTACACTGCTCTCTGGTAACATCACAACACAGTAGTTTAATAATACCACCAGACAGTGCTAAATTAATACTGCCATAGAGTGTTCAAATAATAACACCATACCGGGCTCAAAGAATACTATCATACAGTGTTCTAATAATAGCACCAGAGAGTACTCCAATAATATCACAATACAGTATTTTAATAATACCACCACACAGTGCTCAAAGAATACCACCACACAATGCTAAATTAATACTGCCATAGAGTGCTCAAATAATACTACAATACAGTGCTTTAATAACAGAACCATGCAGTACTCAAATAATACCACCATACAGTGTTTTAATAATACCACCATTTAGTGCTCAAATAATACCGCCAGAGTGTACGCTGCTCTCTGGTAACAGGGAAGCAGCACAATTCTGAATTTAGCTTTTGGTCTGACTGTAGAATAATTTATTTTATAGCAACAAAGCGGGACAAGATAAAGTCAGCAGTTTCATGTGAAAAACTTGAACATCCCTTTAAGCCCACGGGTGTCATTTCTGTGCCGGCCACTAGATGGCAGAATTTATTAGCTGTATATTTATCAGAACTAATGGTAGATTCCTGCCAGGACAATACCGCACAATGTTCTCAATGGCATTCAGAGCCCTATTGTTAGCGCACACAATACATCTTCTGTTCTAGGAATATTAACATAACTGTCGTACAATAACGCAAGAAAAGCCAGGCTCAGTAAACAAGAGCATTCTGCAATTTACTGTCACATATGATAGAAAATTCACAAAATGTGACACCGCGGAGTCGTATCAGACAATAAGTGAGTGGCAGCAAAATAAAGCAACGCCCCCCAGGGACACCTCAAAGTAATGCAATCTGGACTAGAGATGAGCGAACAGTGTTCTATCGAACACATGTTCGATCGGATATCAGGGTGTTCGCTATGTTCGAATCGAATCGAACACCGCGTGGTAAAGTGCGCCAAAATTCGATTCCCCTCCCACCTTCCCTGGCGCCTTTTTTGCACCAATAACAGCGCAGGGGAGGTGGGACAGGAACTACGACACCGGGGGCATTGAAAAAAATTGGAAAAAGTCATTGGCTGCCGAAATCAGGTGACCTCCATTTTAGACGAATAGTGGATTTCAAATCCGGGTCATATGAGAATGTGAACTTTGTGACTATGAGACAGGGATAGCTGTACAGGCAGGGATAGCTAGGGATAACCTTTATTTAGGGGGGAATGTTATTAAAAATAACTTTTTGGGGCTCTATCGGGTGTGTAATTGTGATTTTTGTGAGATAAACTTTTTCCCATAGGGATGCATTGGCCAGCGCTGATTGGCCGAATTCCGTACTCTGGCCAATCAGTGCTGGCCAATGCATTCTATTAGCTTGATGAAGCAGAGTGTGCACAAGGGTTCAAGCGCACCCTCGGCTCTGATGTAGCAGAGCCGAGGCTGCACAAGGGTTCAAGCGCACCCTCGGCTCTGATGTAGGAGAGCCGAGGGTGCACTTGAACCCTTGTGCACCCTCAGCTCTGCTACATCAGAGCCGAGGGTGCGCTTGAACCCTTGTGCACACTCTGCTTCATCAAGCTAATAGAATGCATTGGCCAGCGCTGATTGGCCAGAGTACGGAACTCGACCAATCAGCGCTGGCTCTGCTGGAGGAGGCGGAGTCTAAGATCGCTCCACACCAGTCTCCATTCAGGTCCGACCTTAGACTCCGCCTCCTCCGGCAGAGCCAGCGCTGATTGGCCGAAGGCTGGCCAATGCATTCCTATGCGAATGCAGAGACTTAGCAGTGCTGAGTCAGTTTTGCTCAACTACACATCTGATGCACACTCGGCACTGCTACATCAGATGTAGCAATCTGATGTAGCAGAGCCGAGGGTGCACTAGAACCCCTGTGCAAACTCAGTTCACGCTAATAGAATGCATTGGCCAGCGCTGATTGGCCAATGCATTCTATTAGCCCGATGAAGTAGAGCTGAATGTGTGTGCTAAGCACACTCATTCAGCACTGCTTCATCACGCCAATACAATGCATTAGCCAGTGCTGATTGGCCAGAGTACGGAATTCGGCCAATCAGCGCTGGCCAATGCATTCTATTAGCCCGATGAAGTAGAGCTGAATGTGTGTGCTAAGCACACACATTCAGCACTGCTTCATCACGCCAATACAATGCATTAGCCAGTGCTGATTGGCCAGAGTACGGAATTCGGCCAATCAGCGCTGGCTCTGCTGGAGGAGGCGGAGTCTAAGGTCGGACCTGAATGGAGACTGGTGTGGAGCGATCTTAGACTCCGCCTCCTCCAGCAGAGCCAGCGCTGATTGGCCGAATTCCGTACTCTGGCCAATCAGCACTGGCTAATGCATTGTATTGGCGTGATGAAGCAGTGCTGAATGTGTGTGCTTAGCACACACATTCAGCTCTACTTCATCGGGCTAATAGAATGCATTGGCCAGCGCTGATTGGCCGAATTCCGTACTCTGGCCAATCAGCACTGGCTAATGCATTGTATTGGCGTGATGAAGCAGTGCTGAATGTGTGTGCTTAGCACACACATTCAGCTCTGCTTCATCGGGCTAATAGAATGCATTGGCCAGCGCTGATTGGCCGAATTCCGTACTCTGGCCAATCAGCACTGGCTAATGCATTGTATTGGCGTGATGAAGCAGTGCTGAATGTGTGTGCTTAGCACACACATTCAGCTCTACTTCATCGGGCTAATAGAATGCATTGGCCAGCGCTGATTGGCCAGAGTACGGAATTCGGCCAATCAGCGCTGGCTCTGCTGGAGGAGGCGGAGTCTAAGATCGCTCCACACCAGTCTCCATTCAGGTCCGACCTTAGACTCCGCCTCCTCCAGCAGAGCCAGCGCTGATTGGCCGAATTCCGTACTCTGGCCAATCAGCACTGGCTAATGCATTGTATTGGCGTGATGAAGCAGTGCTGAATGTGTATGCTTAGCACACACATTCAGCTCTACTTCATCGGGCTAATAGAATGCATTGGCCAGCGCTGATTGGCCGAATTCCGTACTCTGGCCAATCAGCACTGGCTAATGCATTGTATTGGCGTGATGAAGCAGTGCTGAATGTGTGTGCTTAGCACACACATTCAGCTCTACTTCATCAGGCTAATAGAATGCATTGGCCAGCGCTGATTGGCCGAATTCCGTACTCTGGCCAATCAGCACTGGCTAATGCATTGTATTGGCGTGATGAAGCAGTGCTGAATGAGTGTGCTTAGCACACACATTCAGCTCTACTTCATCGGGCTAATAGAATGCATTGGCCAGCGCTGATTGGCCGAATTCCGTACTCTGGCCAATCAGCACTGGCTAATGCATTGTATTGGCGTGATGAAGCAGTGCTGAATGTGTGTGCTTAGCACACACATTCAGCTCTACTTCATCGGGCTAATAGAATGCATTGGCCAGCGCTGATTGGCCGAATTCCGTACTCTGGCCAATCAGCACTGGCTAATGCATTGTATTGGCGTGATGAAGCAGTGCTGAATGAGTGTGCTTAGCACACACATTCAGCTCTACTTCATCGGGCTAATAGAATGCATTGGCCAATCAGCGCTGGCCAATGCATTCTATTAGCGTGAACTGAGTTTGCACAGGGGTTCTAGTGCACCCTCGGCTCTGCTACATCAGATTGCTACATCTGATGTAGCGGTGCCGAGTGTGCATCAGATGTGTAGTTGAGCAAAACTGACTCAGCACTGCTAAGTCTCTGCATTCGCATAGGAATGCATTGGCCAGCCTTTGGCCAATCAGCGCTGGCTCTGCCGGAGGAGGCGGAGTCTAAGGTCGGACCTGAATGGAGACTGGTGTGGAGCGATCTTAGACTCCGCCTCCTCCAGCAGAGCCAGCGCTGATTGGTCGAGTTCCGTACTCTGGCCAATCAGCACTGGCCAATGCATTTCTATGGGGAAAAGTTAGCTTGCGAAAATCGCAAACTGACAGGGATTTCCATGAAATAAAGTGACTTTTATGCCCCCAGACATGCTTCCCCTGCTGTCCCAGTGTCATTCCAGGGTGTTGGTATCATTTTCTGGGGTGTCATAGTGGACTTGGTGACCCTCCAGACACGAATTTGGGTTTCCCCCTTAACGAGTTTATGTTCCCCATAGACTATAATGGGGTTCGAAACCCATTCGAACACTCGAACAGTGAGCGGCTGTTCGAATCGAATTTCGAACCTCGAACATTTTAGTGTTCGCTCATCTCTAATCTGGACGCTAAAGTGACTCCTTTAGGCTTAGGTCAGTAGGGAGTACTATGGATCCTAAAGGACAGTTCCTCTTCAAGTATATACACACTATACATGCCCTGCCAAGGATTCTGGGAAAAGAATATGCATATAAGTCCCACTTGTTAGAACAAAAAGAACTTGCTCTAGCACCACCTATTGGAAGGTAGATCCCTATAGATCAATGCCGATGGGTCTCCCTTCCTTTATTAAGGCTTTACTTTTTGATCATATCACTAGGGTTAAGGAAAATCAAGCATTGATCTATAGGGAACTACTTGCCTAAAGGTGGCGCTAGAGTACGTTCTCATTTTTGTACTAAGGGGGAGCTTATTTGCATATTCTTTTCCTTTAGACTTC